>NC_054381.1:37822283-37861396 GCF_017654675.1 Xenopus laevis
CCAGAGAGAGATAAACTCCTCATTGTCGAGGAAATCCATCAGAGTTGCTGCAGTCTTTTTCTGACTCATTATACAAAATAAATAAATAACGTACTCTCTCGCTATATCATATATAATTTAACGTATTTCTTTATTCTTATGTAATTCATGATAGTTAGTGGAAGGTCCACTCAGCGCAAAGCGAGAGAATACGGATGGGTAAAAGTGAAGTTCACAGCAAGTGCCAAGAGTGCCAAACTCTCACCCACGTATAGTGGTCACGCTCTAGCCGGCCTAGTCGCGCCGAGTTGATAATGTCATGAAAATGGATTGTTATATTGGTTACAAAGCTGTAGGGTGCAACACACAGTCATGTTGCTAATAGTAATGACAAAGTCACTTACAACCAGAGATAATGAACAGCATGAACTGAACATCCTGTTCAACCTCAGCATCACCTTATTAACTGTAGCCATTCACCTTAAAGTTCATTATAATGTAATGCTTTCACCAAGACTTTCCCAAAATGAGGCCTAACGGAGTGGGATTGGCGATTCAAATTACTTTTAAGGCCTCTATGACCCCGTTTTGTTTAGATTAGAACACTTATGCGTAACAATTCAGTAGGTGGTCTTTCTTAGCAGTAATGGGGAATGCCCATTGTAATATGAGGTCATTGAACCATCAAAGCGAAACTATCTTGATTAAAAATAATGTGTGCATGAAGATGCTATTAATATATAGTGTGTAGGAATCATATGCGCACAACCAACATTCAACCCAAGTGATTCCAATATGTTCCACTGATGTAGGCTTACTCAAGAAGAGATTTTTAAAATGAATAGTAACAAAAGTCCAACTAACCATCTGTTTAGGTTGGATTTAAGCTCTACAGGGTAAACTTCTTCCTCTTTTGGCTTCGAGGGGAAGACTAGTTTCCTGTGTGGCCATTGCCTAAGCCTTTCCCAACCATTGTGAAATCATTAACTCTGTCAATAAAAACATGTCTAATATATACTATGTTTATATTAGTAACTTGCAAATTTAGGCAAATGTTACATTTTAAGTTGTGTTGTATTTTAAATCTTGGATGATAATATGGCATAATGTAGAAATAGTGCTACAAAACACCTTGCAGAACAGGTACAAATACATTAATAGGATAAAATAGTTTTCCATGCAATCAAGAATAATAATGATGTAATGCATTTAAGGAGTGAATTAGAAAATATCAAATACCTTTAAGAGCCCATGTGATGATGTGTAAGAGTAGGGATTTGCAGACCGAACCTTTTTTTGGAATCGCCGAATCCCCAAATCCCTTACGAAAGATCGGTCTGAATCCGAACCGAATTCCGCCCCACTTTGCATACCGCAATTTGCATATGCAAATTAGGGGATGGGAGGGGGAAACATTGTTTTACTTCCTTGTTTTGTGACAAAAGTCATGTGATTTCCCTCCCGCCCCCATTTACATATGCAAATTAGGAATTCGGATTCGGTTCGGCAAGCAGATGGATTTGGTCGAACGCCAGAATCCTGGCTTAAAAAGGCCGAATCCAAGGCGAATCCCGACCGAATCCTGGATTCGGTGCATCTAGTGTAGTAGCACACAAGCAGTCCGATTAGCTGCATAGTAGAAACGTTTCATTTGTATATCATATCCGTAAGGATTCAGAGTGGTTCTAACTATTTTCCTCTGAGAATGTCAAAAAAAAGAAAGAAATATGCCAAAAAATATTGTTTTCTTGTAGAACAGCGCCTAAAGCAAACGGAGAAAGCATAAAAGCAGGAACAAAATTATGGTGTAGTTTTTTCAATTGTTGTTAAGAGACCCTGTGCTGGAGAAGTAAAAGTGAAATACAGAAATGTTTTGCTAATGTGGTTTCCCTTTAAAGAGGCTCTTCTTTACAAGCCCAAAGTGTGTGCAAGCGAAATGGTGTCTTCCTGAGTCCTTCACCAAACTTTAGTAAAATTGCTATTTACAAGATAGTGGGGAGTTTTTTATATGCATGTAGTTTATTCCCAGTAATTCTATATCCTCTTCCTCCGCAGCCACCGTTAGGCTCCAGGTCAAAATACAAAAATTGCATAGTACAATAACGTTTTATTGTAGAACAGTCCCGCCAGCAGCAGGAGCACCGCACGCAGAACAGGCAGCAAGAAGCTGGTGGATACCGCCGGAAGATATATATGTAAAAACTTAACAAACACAAATGCGAGTGAAATTTTAAAATGTTCTTAAAATTTTTTAATAAAAACGTTATTGTACTATGCAATTTTTGTAACGGTGGCTGGCAGAGGAGACGGAGAATACTGGGAATTAATACTCATTGCGATATAACTGCCGCCTATCTGTAAGTGGCAATTTCACTATAAGTTTGGTGAAAGGACCCAGAAGAACAAATTTTCGCTCTTACACTCTTTGGGATTAAGAAAAAGGTCTCTTTAAAGGGAAACCCACATTAGCAAAACATTTTCTTGTTTTTTAGCTTTTTACTTCTCAAGCACAGGGTGTTTTAAACGAACAATTGAAAATACTACAACACTAATATTTTGTTCCTGCTTTTTTTCTTTCTCCGTTTTGCTTTAGGCGCTGTTGCTACAATGAAAAAACATATTTTTTGGAATATTTTTCTTGTAGGAGGGAGACAATCCTAAAGGGCTAATATTTCTATTTGTTGTATATTGTTTTCTTCTGAGAACGCACATTAATTCATTTCAAAACGTGCTCGATGGGCTTTAGTTCTGAACACAGATCTTCTACTGCCAGGGAAAAATAAACAAATGCATGTGCTGACTGAATCACAGAGCGAGAAGGCAAAAAACTGATCTCTGTGAACTGTGAGAAAAACTATAAACGCCTTGTGATACTTCAAGCTACTCTACAGCTTAGATTTGGGTCAATTGCTGTGGGTCAGTTGAAAGATTAGACTAATATCAGTGGGTTGAATTATATTCTTCCAATGCAGGCACTGAAAATGTCATCTGAATAGCCACTAGATTATACAAAATTACTTTACAATTATTAGCGATTCCATGTAATAAAAGATCACATAATGCAAGCACTGCTTTCAATCTTAAGAAAGGCACATTAGATCAACAATGTGGCTCGGCTTAGTCATTTGGCTGCTTGGTACGAGGAGCTAATGCAAAAGGACAGCACACAAACAAACAAAGAGATTTCCAATATTCCTGATGCTACCACAGCTGTAGCTGAGACAGTGCTCTGCGTATAAGGATTTCAACAGCAGTTTGTGACAGCTCTATAGAACTGGACATCAGGAATCTGCTCCATGCAAAAAAAGTGTTTTCTTATATGTGGCAATCCCTTTTTGGTGAATAAATAAAAATCAACTGCTTTGAAGAGAACAATGAAAAATCACATATATAACTTTATATCAACAGTTCACAGCAAACAAAAAGTCATTTATGTTGGTGGAACATTGTTGGATGGATATCTGGGCGATAGCATGTTTTTGACACAACTCCAAACAGTAAGCGTTCCAATGCCTCGGCGATAAATTTGCAAATCTTCCACGAAATTCTCCAGTGTCAATTTCCGATTTTCCCTATTTTGCATGAAAAATGTAACATTTTCAAGATTTTTCATGAAAATTGTTCCAAATTTTTTCGTGAACTATCCGATTTCACCAATCTTTCCGCTAATTCTTCACCGTTTCACGAATTTCTTGAATTTTGTGGGGAATTCACAATTTTTCCTTTATTGTAGCCATAAAGAGCAATTTTTTCATTTTTTTTTTTTATTGGCTATCGGACTCAGCGACCGATTTTGAAAGCTAGAAAGAAGGAGAAGCAAATAATTTTAGAATATAAAAAAAGACCAGTTAAAAAGTTTCAAATGGCATTCCTATAACATACTAAAAATTAACATGAAGGTGAACTACCCCTTTAAACAGGGTAGTGCTCCAGCTCTTGTGACCTCGCCCAGCTTTGAAGCCTATAGCAATATCACGTACCTCATCCAAACAGTTAACACGCGACATCCTTGCTTCCTAAAAGCTCCGAGTTTCTGAATGTTCCCTGTTTGGTTATAACGATATAAATGGCAGTTAGCAGTGGCAGAGTAAACATGTCATATAGTGTACAGAGAAATAAAAACATTGTGTATATTCAATTACCTTTGAATCCTACATGAAAATGAAGAGAGAGTTCATGATGACTTCTGCTGCTCTTATTTACAGCTATAGTTGAGTGGATCTGTCATATCAAGTGCTTAGCACAGACACTTTCCATTAAATGTAACAAAAACTGTAATATTCTAAATTTCACACAGAGAACTTTGATTGCAGGGCTTATTAGCAGTACAGCTATGAGATCCATTATCTGTAAAACCCATTACCCGAATTACGGAATGGCCATCTCCCATAGACTCCACCGTAAGCAAATAATTCTAGTTTATAAAAAATGATTTCCCTTTTCTCTGTAATAATAAAACAGTACCTTGTAACTTGGTCCCAACTAAGATAAAATTAATCCGTATTGGAAGCAAAACAATTCTACTGGAATTAGTTCAAGTTTTAAGTAGAATTAAAATATTGCGATCCAAATTACAGAAAGAACCCTTATCAGGAAAACCCCAGGTCCAGAGCATTTGGATTACAGGCCCCATATCTGTACTAAAAATTCCTAGTAGTCTTGAACATTGCACCTAAGTGATTCTTTTCCATAAAGTGTGGCCCTTATTTTCAGTTGCTGCAATATAATCACTATGCTCAAACAATATAAACGCACACATTATTTAATAGTCCTAAACTGTCATTTTAAGACAAGTTGAAGTTCCTTTAACAAACAGGGGAAATATCCCTATAAAACATCACAGCAGATATAATGTCAAGTAATACCTATTAAGAGATAGGACAAAACTCCCGAACACACTCAGGAATAAACCTAATGTTACTGTTCTATACCACAGTCTACCAGCAAAAGAATCCAGTTATAGAAAACGTCTGGGCACACTCAATATTACTAGCAATATGACCTTTCATTATAAGGAAGGGGGAATAAAAACAGTGTCAACTGTGTGTATCCACATCTCTAACTGCAGTCCATAGTGAAAATTTTACAAAGTGGGGGGTAATTTATCAACACTGGGCAATTTTGCCTAGGGGCAGTAACCCATGGCAACCAATCAAATTGTTGCATTCATTGTTCTACTTGCAGCTGACTTTAAAAAGCTAATCACTCTGGTTGCTATAGGTAACTGCCCATGGGCAAATTTGCCCGGTGTTGATAAATAAGCCCTGGTTTTTCTGCAGCAGAGCTGTCCTTTGGCTGTAGTATTCCTGGCTTTTACTTCTGCAAGTTCCACTAGACACATTCTTTAAATCTCTACTGTGGTTCTCCTAGCACAGTGGTTCTTAAAGGGGTTGTTCACCTTTGAGTTAACTTTTAGTATGATGTAGAGAGTGATATTCTGAGACAATGTGCAATTGTATTTCATTTTTTATTATTTGTGGTTTTTGTGTAATTTAGCTTTTTATTCAGCGGGGCTCCAGTATGCAGTTATAGCAATCTGGTTGCTAGGGTACAAGTTACCCTAACAACCATGCATTGATTTGAATAAGAGACTGGAATATGAATAGGAGAGGCCTGAATATAAAGATGAGTAATAAAAAGTAGCAATACATTTGTAGACTCACAGAGCATTTGTTTTTAGATGGGGTCATTGATCTAGGGATGCACCGAATCCACTATTTTGGATTTGGCCAAACCCCCGAATCCTTTGCAAAAGATCTGGCTGAAAACTGAACCGAATCCAAATTTGCATATGCATATTAGGGGTGGGAAGGGGAAACATTTTTTACTTCCTTGTTTTGTGACAAAAAGTCACGCAATTTCCTCCCCTAATTTGCATATGCAAATTAGGATTCGGTTTGGCCTGGCAGAAGGATTCCTTCCTTCAGAAGGATTCTGTGCATCCCTACTGATCCCCATTTGAAAGCTGGAGAGAGTCAGAAGAAAAAGGCAAATAGTTAAAAACTATTTAAAAATGTATAATGAAGACCAGTTAAAAAGTTGCCTTAGTTAACTTAAATAAATCACCCCTTTAACTTTGCTCATGACAGTATCCCTTTAAACAATGGATAAATGATGCCTGCACCCTTCAACGTTTTCTAGTGGATCTAGGTCTGGACTGGGAATTAAAATAGGCCCTGGCATTTCAGGTACACAGAGGCTCAAATATCCCACACAGAGGCCCAAACAGTCCCCACCAGCCCACTAAATACTGACTTTCTATGGCACCTTATAGCAGCCCCTCTGGCATTTGCCAGTCCGGGGATGAGTGGATGAATTAACAACAAATTGCAGAATCTCACTTTTGGATTTTTCCAGCTATAACATTTGAACTACGCCACAATAGGCAGTTCATGTCCACAAAAACAACAGGTTATTGTATTATTATGAAACGCATTGTGCAGTTCTCTTCTGAATCTCTAGCACACACACACATATGACCCGTCCATTAAATGAGACCTAGGCAATATTTTGGCTGAGCTAGTGCTGGGAGATGTATTTACACAGTAGCTGGAGCACTAACGACTGCCAAGTCTTGCTTTAAATAACTAGAGATTCCTGGAATCATAAACTTGTGGCATTTGCCAACATCACACACCCTTCCCCAACCCCCCCCCCCCCTCTTTTTTCAATGTATTTTTAATTCCCCTTGTAGTTATTAGCGGTGTTCTGTCTGGGATACATTTTCCAAGAAGATAAACAATGTTTAACCAATGAGCGTAGAGAAGCCATACTGATGTTAGAGTTCAGGACTCTGCAGCCACACAATACACAGAAGAGATAAACAATCCTTCATTTAAACTGGCAAGAGTTAACCTAGAAGAGGATTAGCAGAGAGAGTCAGCCTGAATTTGCCATCTTCCATATCAGGACACAGGGGCGGCTTATCTCCCTTCTGCTCTTGTTACAATAACCACAGATTATCTCTTTAATTACGTCTAGTGCAGCTTAGCACAAAAGAAAGATTTCATATCCATTATGTAAGGTTTCATACCTTGCCCTCAACCTGGCCTGTTATTCCAGTGCAATACAAACAATTCTTCTACCAAACCGCCCTCTTCATAGAACTGACAATTTGCTGAGATTCCGTTCATCCACAACACAGGAACTTCCCTTTTACACTTGTATTTTATAGGCGAACAGCTAATGATTTGTAAAATTAATATTCTTCCTTCCTGCTTCTCTCAGTCTAGGGGGCAGATTTACTAAAGGGCGAAGTGACTAAAGCGGTCGACAATTTACCGTTTTCTAGGCACTTTGCCAATTTTTTGACAGGCGCAGGCATAACTTTGCTAGCGAAAGAGACAGACGCTAGCGCTGATTCACACTCTTATCGCCAGGCGATTGGACGTTACTCCGCAAATTCACGAATTTTACTGAACGTTACCTCTTTCGCCAGACTTAGTTTAGACCAGTCGAAGAGCATAGATCTTCATCAATTTTTAATGGAAAGATTTTCGAAGTCCCAAAAACGCTCGTGTTTTTTCCTTTTTTCAGAGTGATAGGCTGCAAAAGTCCGTAAAAAAATTTTTTGTGTAACCGGGTTCCTCCCTACATTTCCTAACATATGGAACATTAACTATACAGTGGGCTCATGTGTAGGGCAATATAACAACTCTATTTTATTTATTAAGGTACCCTAGACTTGTGTAATGTAATGTATTTGCTGCAACATATGTCCATTAAACTTTACAATTTCCCACCATATGCAATTAGCCTGAGCAAAGACCTCTAACAAAGTTGTGATATAATTGAACGATAGCGCATCTTCACTTTGTTTGCCAAAGTAACGCTAGTGAAAATTCGCTGGCGTTCAGCGCCCTGGACGCAACTGCTCATTTTAGTAAATTACCGTTGCTTGAGCGAATTTTCGCCTGCGAAGTGTAGCGAATTTTCGCATGTTAGTAAATTTCCCCCTAGGTGTGTTATCCATGAGCATCTATCCCACGTCGCATATCATTAGAAAAGTGACTGCTCCTGTACAGATACAGTGTTTAATTATGCATAATTTGCAAGTAATTAACTTTACATGGCCACGCTGGGAGCGATGCTGATGAAAATGTGTAATGTTTGCCTCTAGCACAACTGCATTCTGCAGGCAATTCAGATTTCAGTAGTCAGAAGATTGCCCATCTATTCCAATGTTAACCATTCTCTCAGGGGACCCACGCTAAGTCAAGAAATCGGCTTTGTGAGCCAAAAATATGATTTTAGAACTGGCCGTGCGCCTCGTTTAATTGCCATTGTCTATTGGAGGAGAACTTTTCAATGTATTTAGGGGACAAGTGTACATTAGGAATCCCTGATTTATGTATTGCTGCATGTTTGTTTAAATAACTGAATTTGGCAACAACAGCATTACACTGTTATAACGTTTTGCCATGCTTGAACCTTCCTTACTGTACAAGGGGATAAACTGTAGTGCTTAATTTGTTTTTAATATTACAGAGACAATGATATGTTAGCAACTGTACAGGCAGTTATAAAAAGTAATAATAAAACCCACATTTTAATATAATATGAAATAGATCACTATGCTGTGTATACTTCAGATCACAGTTTCACAATTAACTTGCTGGATATGCTTAAAGGAAAACTATACCCCCCAAACAATGTAGGTCTATATTAAAAGATATTGAGTAAAACAGCTCATGTGTAAAACCCTGCTTCATGTAAATGAACCATTATCATAATAATATACTTTTTTAGTAGTATGTGCCATTGGGTAATCATAAATAGAAAATTGCCATTTTAAAAAATAAGGGCCGCCCCCTGAGATCGTACGATTCACTGTGCACACAAACAAACCACATGTAAGGTCACATGAGCCAATTAACAGACAGAGTTCTGCCTTTTGCTTCCTCACTTCTGCCTGTTACAGTTAGTGTTGTAGTATTTCTGGTCAGGTGATCTCTGAGGCAGCACAGATAGAGTCACGAAATGGTGGTTCAAGGCAAGAGATGTAAAAGGGCAATATTTACTGTATGTAAATATATATTCCAGTTTGGTAAGATTCTTTAATATGTCATTCAATTTGATATAAACTATCTGTTGCTTAAGTATTCATTTTGGGGGTATAGTTTTCCTTTAAATGGATTGTTTCACCTTTGAGTAACGGAGTATGATGTAGAGAGTGATATTCTGAGAATTTGCAATTGGTTTTCATATTGTATTATTGAATTATTTTAACAGTATGGGACCTGTTATCCAGAATGCTCGGGACCTGGGGGTTTTCCCAGAAAAGGGATCTTTCTGTAATTCAGATCTTCGTACCTTAAGACTACTAGAAAATCATGTAAACATAAAATAAAACCAATAGGTTGGTTGTGCTTCCAATCAGGATGAATTATATCTTAGTTTGGATCAAGTTCAAGGTAATGTTTTATTATTACAGAGAAAAAGGAAATCATTTTTAAAAATTTGGATAAAATGGAGTCTATGGGAGACGGCCTTTCAGTAATTCTGAGCTTTCTGGATAACGGAACCCATATTATTATTTAGCTTTTTTTATTCAGCAGCTCTCCAGTTTGCAATTTCAGGAATCTGGTTGCTAGGGTACAAACTACCCTACCAACCCTGCATTGATCTGAATATTAGACTGGAATATGAAAAGGAGAGGGCTAGTGATGTGAGGGCCAGCCCAAAACCCGCAGGTTGAACGGGTTCGGGCTGGCTACCGTGAAAAATCTTTGGTCCACAGGCGGGTTCAGGTTGAGCACTCCATTCCACTCTGCCCAACTGTGACCTTGGCGGCTGGCTTCTGGGCCGTTCATTTATAGACTCGCGCTTACCCCGCCCCTTTCATGACATCACCTCGGGACAGGAGCGGGTCTATAAATAGAGGGGTCGGACTGGTCCGGGGCAGGTTCGGGCTGGGTCAAGGAAAACTCGACCCGCACATCACAAGAGAGGGCATGAATAGAAAGAGTAATAAGTAGCAATAACAATAGATTTGTAGCCTTGCAGAACATTTGTTTTAGATGGGGTCAGTGACCCCCATTTGAAAGCTGGAGAAAGTCAGAAGAAGAAGACAAATAATTAGAAAACTATAAAAAATAAATAATGAAGACCAATTTAAAAGTTGCTTAGAATTGGTCATTCTATAACATACTAAAAGGTGAACCACCCCTTTAAGTGAGATAAAAGGATATATGGAAACATGTAATGTTATGAAATAAAGTCATTAAAATTAGTTCACAATATTAAAAAGACACTGCTAAACATGATTTTATATGTCAGGGAAGACTAGTATGAAAATGGTATTGAGGGGTGCTGGGTGTCTTAAAGGAACAGTTCAGTATAAAAATAAAAACTGGGTAAATAGGCTGTGCAAGATAAAAAAAATAATCTAATATAGCCAAAAAAGTAATGTATAAAGGCTGGAGTGACAGGATGTCTAACATAATAGCCAGAACACAACTTCCTGCTTTTCAGCTCTCTAACTCCGAGTTAGTCAGCGACTTTAAGGGGGACCACATGGGACATAATTGTATAGTGAGTTTGCAATTGATCCTTAGCATTCAACTCAAACAGATTCAAAAGCAAACAGTTATTGATGTTATATTGAAATATTGTTTTCTGTCTCCATTATGTGCTGCATGGCTGTTAAACATGATGTCCGAGCTGTTGCTTGTAACTCTACCTTAGTTATGATTCAGCCAGTGCATATTTACTAATGTTCAACATATAAAATCATGTAGTATTCCCCTACGAATAAAGATTTGTAAGATCTGCAGTACACCTAATTATTAAATGGTGTTCGCCAAAATTGTTGTTGCTCTTTTACAGATGGACACATCTAGCCCACCCCCCACCCATATCAGTGTGCAACATGGAGGTTTATTGCACAAGATCCTAAAGTGATAAAAAGTGCCTAGGTGAATCCATAGTATAAATAAGTAAAATCCTAAAAAGTGACTGTGTGCAACCCAAGCCTATCAACCTGAATATAGAAATTTCTTTATTGTTGTCAAAAGGCTTGAGTAAAAGAACATAGTGTTGCATAAAGTGCACAAAGTGCCATAGATCACAAGTGCAATCTTATGTGTTAAAGCACACCAGAGGTGCAAAAAAAAAATTCCACAATTCCACCTGCAATCAGCACTTGGAAACACCTGTGTGGGTATGCACAATAGGGAGATACGGGATGCGTTTCGTTCTATGCTCCCCTGTGGCGGAATGCAGGAAAACTGGCCGCAGAGAAGCGCATGGCGAAATGCCTGTTAGTATGAGCGTAACAAATGTCACCTTCCTCCACAAGCTATCAGGGAACTAGACTCAAGGTTTGACTCCTGTCTGATAATTCAACAGTCTGGCTGCCTAAAATTAAACTTGATGGAAAAGTTATTCATATCAAAGAAAGAAGAGCATGCCAACCCTAGCTTTACTTCTTGCAGCTTTTATAGTTAAAGGGGTGGTTCAGCTTTACGTTAACTTTTAGTATGTTATAGAATGGCTATTTCTAAACAACTTTTCAATTGGTTCATTCATTATTTTTTATAGTTTTTAAATGTTTTCCCTTCTTCTTCTGACTCTTTCTGACCTTCAAATGGGAGTCACTGATCCCATCTAGACAAATGCTCTGTAATGGTAAGGCCAGACGAGGAGATTCGGGGAGATTTTGTCGCCTGGCGACTTATCGCCACGTCTTTTGCGCGACTATCTCCCCTAACTGCCTCAGCGTCTTTTCCCCCATAGGCTACAGCGCAAAATCGCCTGCGCTAATGCACACGCGGCGATGCGTTTTCAATAGTCGCCCAAAGTTGCCTCAGCGCAGGCGATTTTGCGCTGTAGCCTATGGTGAAAAGACGCTGAGGCAGATCGGGGAGATAGTCGCGCAAAATCGAATCTCCTCGTCTTGCCTTACCCTAAGGCTACACATTTCTTATTATTGCTACTTTTTCTTACTCATCTTTCTATTCAGGATGTCTCCTATTTACAGGTATATTCCAGTCTCTTATTCAAATCAATGCATGGTTGCTAAGGTAATTTGGACCGTAGCAACCGGATTTCTGAGATTGCAAACTGGAGAGCTGCTGAATAACAGTCAGGGCACACAGGCAGATTCGTGGAGATTAGTCACCGGTGACAAATCTCCTCTTCTTCAGGGCGATTAATCTCCCTGAACTGTCTCCCCTGCCTTCCCGCCGGCGATTTACATTTTAGCCTCTCTGGCACTCTGAGCGATTCGTTTTCTGAAGTCGCCCAAAGTTGCCTCACGAGGCACCAGAATCCTTTGCGAAAGATTCAGTCGAATACCGAATTTGCATACACAAATTAGGGGTGGGAATGGGAAAACAATTTTTACTTCTTTGTTTTGTGACAAAGTCACGCAATATCCCTTCATGCCCCAAATTTGCATATGGCACATTAGGATTCGGTTCAGCCGGGCAGAAGGATTCAGCCGAATCCTGTACGGATTCTGAACCGAATCCTGGATT
The DNA here is from genome assembly GCF_017654675.1 of Xenopus laevis. NCBI lineage: Eukaryota > Metazoa > Chordata > Amphibia > Anura > Pipidae > Xenopus > Xenopus laevis. The sequence goes on from NC_054381.1 coordinate 37,834,742, forward strand.
CAGTGCATCCCTAGAAAATATACATGATCATTATGGAATTAGCCTATTGCCTGTTGGGGCTCCATACTAATAGTAGGCCTGCTATCTAGATAACTAGGACCCAACTTATCCTACCCATGTGCAGTTCTATTTGACATAATTAAAGGGGATCCCTGCCAGAGAGAGTGAGAGAGAGAGAGAGAGAGAAAAAAAATGGAACAGCTAAAACAAAGAAAAGTTACGAGAACACAAAAGAAAAACCATAGACAAGCATAAAATAGGGAAACAATTTCATATGTAATACCCACCACAATTCATAGTATAATGGCAGATTCACAAATGATACCCACTAAATTTTATTTTTATGTACATCGGCCTCAGCACATGTATAAAACTAAACACACATCACATTTTCAGCAGTAATGGCAGACAACAAGGAAAGAGTTAAGGCTGAAATTCGCACTGGGGTTTTCTTCCTGGGGGGGGGGAGTAGATAGCCATAAATTTCTGCAAAGCCTAGAGTAAAAAATAATCACAGGACCCCGTGTGTAGGCGGGAAGTTTTAAATAAGTGAATCAGTAATATGAGATGCTGTTCTTCCTGCTGCCTATTTGCTCTCTCTTAGGGCAAAGTCGTCCCCGTGAGGCAACTTCGGGCGACTTTGGAAAACAAAGCAATCCGAGTGCCATCGCACCGGAGATTCACATTCTAGCCGGAGGCAAAGCTTTTCAGGGAGATTAGTTGCCTGAAGAAGAGGCAATTTGTCGCCCGACTAAATCTTCCCGAATCTTAGCTTGTGCACTAACCCTAGGGTGGTGGCAGACGAGGCTACTGGGAGAGATTAGTCGCCCAGCGACAAATCATCTCTTCTCAGGGCAACTAATCTTGTCTAAATGCCGTCCCGCCGGCTAGAATGTAAATTGCTGGCGGGATGGCACTCAGAACGATTTGCTTTCCGAAGTCGCCTCACGAGGAGCTTTCCGAGTGCCATCCCGCTGGCGATTTACACTCTAGCAGCTTTGATGTGAGTCTGTGTAATTCAGGCAGCCGTGCACAATGACTACATTTAGGGCAGAGACACATGTGAAGATTTAGTCGCCCTGAACTGCCTTCCCGCTGGCTATAATCGAAATCGCAGCGCTTTGTTTCCTCACGAGTTTAGTGGGCCCTGAGCAAATGCCCCTTTTGCCCTGTTATTACAACAGCCCTTATCACCTACCGTAGAATTCAAAGTGGGGTGAGGTTCATTTGCTAGTAAATCTGTAGCTCAGGTTTTAATAAAATAAAAGACTATTAGGACATACAAGAAGCCCAAGCGTTTCGTGCCTAAATGGGCACTTACTCATAGTCCTAACCATCTCCCTTCTACAGCGCCTGCTCCTCCCATAATGCACGGCTTCCTCCGTGACGTGTAACCTGGAGCTGTGCTATTAGAACTCTTAGCAGGCTTCAGTACTTGCTAGAAAGTTGTAGGACCCTAGCAGCTGTAATCAGGTTGGGGAATCCCATTGCGCATGACATAAAGGGGTCGGGGAATAAACCACTCAATCCTCCTGCCCCTTTTATCCAGCACTTTGCACAAAGCTGGGGTGGACTCCTTTCGGCTGATTTCTTATTAAGCCTGTGCTGCTGCCGCTGGACAGCCAGAAATCAGGATGAGCAGAAGAGCAGAGGGGATAGTAGTTGTTAGCGGCTCAACTTGCTTTACCTCAACTTGCTTACCACCAGTGGCGTAAAAAAGGCTCCCGGGGCCCCTCAGGACCCCCCGCCCCCATTTCGGGGGCCTTAGTTACGCCACTGCATTAGGCGTGTATGGAGGTGAAGCCGGAGCTGTTGGAGGCAAGTTACCCACCTTGGGAGATGTGTGTGAGCAGCTGCCTCTCGTCCTCTGTCAGTTCTCCTTTCCTGGGAGCCATGCCGCAGCCTCCGCACCACTGACAACTACTGAGGGTTAACTGAGGGCTATCAGGTAACAATGAGCCTTTACTGCGCTGTGATACCTCCTCACCGGCTCAGAACAAGGAATCCCACTCGGAGCTACACACATCTATCCATCCAGCGACCAGCTTCCACCATCACAACTCCTGGCAACAGCGCTGCTCCCTGGCATAAACCACTCTGCACCCCCCTCAATTAAAAAAAACCCTATTTTATCTCCGGAACACATGTGAAACAATAAGTAGCACCGATACCAATAGAAATATGTGGACTAACAACCCGCAGTATTTCGAGTGGGATGTGGCGGCTTGTCTGAGCATAAAAGGAGCAGATATTATAAAATGCTTCCCCCTATCGCCTAGTGGCGTTGGTTCGTCCCACCAGGCTGTGTGCAGTGCTGCTAGCTAGCGGTGGGAGTTCGTGTAATAGAGACTGTCCGTCTGCCTGGGTCTCTGCGAGTGTCTGTGTGTGACAGCGGAGCCACCCGAGCAGCATTACAGGTAAGTTCCAGGGGCACCTGCCTCACACATATCTGCCTCAATGGGGAGAGTGGAAACACATTGGAACATCCACTAGTGTAAAGTCTAGTGTGAAACATACAGGAACCGGCCACACAGACGCTGTATGCACTGTCACATACTCCCCATACTTGTACATACACAGACACATGTGTGATACTACTGATACACACAACTGCTACACTTATGTGTGATACTACAATTTCACATGCATACACTGCTACACACGTGTACTTGGTATGACACATACAACTCATACAGTCATTGGTACTTACAATTACACACATACACAACTGCTACACTCTGGCGCTTACTGATACACAGTACTCTCTATAATACACACTTGCTACACTAGTACTTGTCTATTAAACATACACCCAACAGCTACACTCACTGGAACTCAATTTTACACATACACTGACTGTGTAAAACTGCACAAGAGATTTTGATCAGATATCGTGGGTCAGATTTGATCTGATCTTGCCATGCCACTGCACTCTACGCCACTGCACTCTACACCGCTGCACTCTATACCACGGCACTGCACTCTACGCCACTGCACTCTACGCCACTGCACTCTACGCCACTGCACTCTACGCCACTGCACTCTACGCCACTGCACTCTACGCCACTGCACTCCACGCCACTGCACTCTACGCCACTGCACTCTATACCACGCCACTGCACTCTATACCACGGCACTGCACTCCGCGCCACTGCACTGTACTCCACGCCACTGCACTCTACACCACGCAACAGCACAAGATTTGTAGGATTCTACGAAATCCGATGTCCCTATAGCTAGAATGTAACGTTGAATCAGATAAAGTTGAATGGTGTAGTTTGTTCATGCATTTACATCCGGCATTCAATAACTGTACCTGTATTTCAGTGGTGGGGGAAAATATAGTCGGTCAGGCACCATCAGATTTTATCTCGTCAGATCAAGACACAACATACTGTACGCATCCGAAAGTTGTGTCATGTCCGATGGCAAATCTTCAATGTAGTGTACCCATCAGATTTTTGAATTGGTCCTCTTATATTTTAACCTACGCGACTAGATTGTAGGGTTTAATCCGATGCCATCCTACAAAATCTCCCGTGGACTTTAGCCCTTACTGTTTCATTCGACAGTACACACTTTTACATGCAAAGCCTCCAAATAGTGCTATAATGAGCAAATCTCAGTAGTAAGGGTTTACACGCTGGAAAGGTGATAGTGTTTCTGAATAACAGCGGAGAGGCTGAGTGCAATTAATGTAGTGAAGTAGCTTTTTTGTTCTGCACACATCTCTGCATTATCCTTGAATTTCCTTACATTACTAAAATACATTTAACATGTGTCATATATGAATTATGTGTTGCTGAAGATGAAATGTGTTAATGAAGTCATTTGGTGAGCAACGCCTGTTTGTCGTGTGAAGGCGATGGTAGGGGCTTCTTCCATACATTGTGATTGAAATCTTTATACATCAACATCCTTACTAAGCACCTCCTGCTGTATGCACACATTTATACAATATTACAGCCTGTTGCTTTCCCACCTTCCCTTTGGCACACGCTTTTGCCTCTCTCATTCCAAGCAACACAGTGCGTTTTGTGATTATAAAGTCATTAACTGGATTGCAGCTGTACGGAGGCACTGGGAGGGCAGAGAGAGAGCTGGCAGCGATGGTGGTACAAAGGCATTTTACACGGTCACATGAATAGCCTGTTCGTAGGTGTTTTGTAATATTTATTTATATTTTCGTTTTCTTTTTTTCTCCATTTTTTTTTCTTAGTTTTTATAGAAATGATTTGTATGTTGCATATTGGGTACTGATTAAGACTCGCTGGTTAACCTAATTGTCTTTGCAAGAAAGAAAATATTTAAGTTTTTGCAAGGGTATATAAAACCTTTTAACCCTTTAAGTGCCAGCAGAATTTCACATTTTGGTTACGCGAAATGCCAGCCGTTTTTGAAACATTTTGTGCTCTCTCACTTTAGGGGCATTTTCTGAGGGGAAACCTATAGTTTACCTAGGAAAACTATACATTGTTTTTTTCGGTAGAAACTGAGCTTTCTAAATCTGCCTGAGTTTTCATGTATTTCCACCTGTGCAAAAAAATTTATAGTGCTAAATACCAAAAAAAAATGAAAAATTACCATTTTTCATCGTATATCAATTTATACCAGAAAAATATTTCATTTTACGGATGAAAATCCAACTGATTTGGAAAGCCTTATGTCTCTCGAACGTGCCAATACCAGATATGTATAGTTTTAGGGAGATTTAGGATTTCTGTACAGCAAAAACTCCCGGCAGTATATTACCGAATTTTGAAAGCACTAAGGCAGAAAACGGCATGCTTTAGATTCTAAGGCAAAAAATCCTGAAACTGTAGGTTTACCCCAGAAAACCATACATTTTTGAAAAGTACACATTCTGCCGATTACAAAATGGGTAACTATGTCTCTCTACTCCCAACTACCAAACATAAAACCTTGTCTGAATATAGCGGTTTTTCAACAAAAAATTCAAAATTCTGAAAAATCATTTCAAAGGTTTTATTTTGCTGCTCCGCATATCCCAAACTATATTAGGTACCAAGAAAAAGCACCTGAAATATGATTGCCAGGGGTCCACTGAACAGTTTGATACCCATTATGCATAGGTTTACCAAAGTATCTGGCATTTAGAGACACCAATATGAAGTTAGCACATCCAAATTGTTCAGGACTTTACTTCAGCTACTGAGAAATCAACACATTGACTGCATTTTTTGTGGGGTAAAAACACAAAAATATATGTTTACCCCCCAAACCCATATATTTTTGGAAAGTACACATTCTACTGAATCTAAAATGGGTACCCATGCCTTTCTGCTCCAAACTACTGAGTCGCAAGGCTTTCCCAGAATTGTCGGTTTTGGTGAAATATCTGAAAATTGCCTCAAACCTTCAACTTCCCAGCACCATATCGCCCATGTATCATTACATACTAAGAAAAAGCACCCTAAATATGATTGCCAGGGTTCCTCTGAACATTTTGGTGGTCATTGTTCATAAGTTTACCAAAGTATCTGGCATTTAGAGGCCCCAAAATGAAGTTAGCGCATACAAACAGTCCCGTGGGTAACTTCAGCTAATGAAAGATCAACACATTGACTGCATTTTTGTGGGGTAAAAACACAGAAATATATGTTTACCCCCCAAAACCCATATATTTTTGGAAAGTACACATTCTACCGAATCTAAAATGGGTACCCATGCCTTTCTGCTCCAAACTACTGAGTCGCAAGGCTTTCCCACAATTGTCGGTTTTGGTGAAATATCTGAAAATTGCCTCAAAGCTTCAACTTCCCAGCACCATATCACCCATGTATCGTTACACACCAAAAAAAAGCACCCTAAATACGATTGCCAGCGTTCCTCCAAACAGTTTGGTGGCCATTGTTATTTTTGGAAAGTACACATTCTACTGAATCTAAAATGGGTACCCATGCCTTTCTGCTCCAAACTACTGAGTCGCAAGGCTTTCCCAAAGTTGTCGGTTTTGGTGAAATATCTGAAAATTGCCTCAAAGCTTCAACTTCCCAGCACCATATCACCCATTTGTCATTACGTACTAAGAAAAAGCACCCTAAATATGATTGCCAGGGTTCCTCTGAACATTTTGGTGGCCATTGTTCATAAGTTTACCAAAGTATCTGGCATTTAGAGGCCTCAAAATGAAGTTAGCGCATACAAATAGTCCTGTGGGTAACTTCATCTAATGAAAAATCAACACATTGACTGCATTTTTGTGGGGTAAAAACACAGAAATATATGGTTACCCCCCAAACCCATACGTTTTTGGAAAGGACACATTCTACAGAATCTAAAATGGGTACCCATGCCTTATTGCTCCAAACTACTGAGTCGCAAGGCTTTCCCAAAGTTGTCGGTTTTGGTGAAATATCTGAAAATTGCCTCAAAGCTTCAACTTCCCAGCACCATATCACCCATTTGTCATTACGTACTAAGAAAAAGCACCCTAAATATGATTGCCAGGGTTCCTCTGAACATTTTGGTGGCCATTGTTCATAAGTTTACCAAAGTATCTGGCATTTAGAGGCCCCAAAATGAAGTTAGCGCATACAAACAGTCCCGTGGGTAACTTCAGCTAATGAAAAATCAACACATTGACTGCATTTTTGTGGGGTAAAAACACAGAAATATATGTTTACCCCCCAAAACCCATATATTTTTGGAAAGTACACATTCTACAGAATCTAAAATGGGTACCCATGCCTTTCTGCTCCAAACTACTGAGTCGCAAGGCTTTCCCACAATTGTCGGTTTTGGTGAAATATCTGAAAATTGCCTCAAAGCTTCAACTTCTCAGCACCATATCACCCATGTATAGTTATGCACCAAGAAAAAGCACCCTAAATATGATTGCCAGGGTTCCTCCGAACAGTTTGGTGGCCATTGTTCATAGGTTTACCAAAGTATCTGGCATTTAGAGGCCCCAAAATGAAGTTAGCGCATACAAACAGTCCCGTGGGTAACTTCAGCTAATGAAAAATCAACACATTGACTGCATTTTTGTGGGGTAAAAACACAGAAATATATGTTTACCCCCCAAACCCATACATTTTTGGAAAGTACACATTCTACAGAATCTAAAATGGGTACCCATGCCTTATTGCTCCAAACTACTGAGTCGCAAGGCTTTCCCAAAGTTGTCGGTTTTGGTGAAATATCTGAAAATTGCCTCAAAGCTTCAACTTCCCAGCACCATATCACCCATGTGTCATTACGTACTAAGAAAAAGCACCCTAAATATGATTGCCAGGGTTCCTCTGAACATTTTGGTGGCCATTGTTCATAAGTTTACCAAAGTATATGGCATTTAGAGGCCCCAAAATGAAGTTAGCACATACAAATTGTCCTGTGGGTAACTTCAGCTAATGAAAAATCAACACATTGACTGCATTTTTGTGGGGTAAAAACACAGAAATATATCTTTACCCCCCAACCCCATATATTTTTGGAAAGTACACATTCTACAGAATCTAAAATGGGTACCCATGCCTTTCTGCTCCAAACTACTGAGTCGCAAAGCTTTGCCAAATTTGGCGGTTTTGGTGAAATATCTGGAAATTGCCTCAAAGCTTCAACTTTCCAGCATCGTATTGTCCATGTATCATTACCAGCATAAAGCATCCTAAATATAAACATATGGGTCTACTAAACTGTTTGATGCCCAATGTGCATAGATATACCAAACTATGTGGCGCACAGAGACCCCCAAATGACAATATGTATAGACATTTTCACGGCTGACGCGCTGGCTGCTGCAATATAACCACCCGGTGTGTGTATCATGCGACATTAGACCACCTAACAGTACAGAGACCCCAGAAAACCATATATTTTCAGAAAGTACACATTCTGACGAATCCAATATGGGTAAATAAGTGTTTCTACTGCAAACTGCCAAACTGCAAAGCAATGCTGAACATAACGGTTTTTATCAAATTTCTGAAAATCGTCACAAAGCTTGAATTTTACCCCATTATATGCCCCACATTTCGTAACTTATCAGCATAAAACATCCTGAATATGAACGCCAGGGGTCTACTGAACACTTTGATGCCCAATATGCATAGATATACCAAACTATGTGGCGCACAGAGACCCCCAAATCACAATAGTGTATATACATTTTCACGGCTGACGCGCTGGCTGCTGCAATATAAGCACCTGGTGTGTGTAATATGCAACATTAGACCCCCCCCCTAACAGTACAGAGACCCCAGAAAACCATATATTTTCAGAAAGTACACATTCTGACGAATCCAATATGGGTAAATATGTGTTCCTACTGCAAACTGCCAAACTGCAAAGCAATGCTGAAAGTAATGTTTTTTATCAAATTTCTGAAAATCGTCACAAAGCTTGAATTTTACCCCATTATATGCCCCACATTTCGTAACGTATCAGCATAAAACATCCTAAATATGAACGCCAGGGGTCTACTGAACACTTTGATGCCCAATATGCATAGATATACCAAACTTTGTGGCGCACAGAGACCCCCAAATGACAATAGTGTATATACATTTTCACGGCTGACGCGCTGGCTGCTGCAATATGAGCACCTGGTGTGTGTATTATGCGACATTAGACCCCCCTAACAGTACAGAGACCCCAGAAAACCATATATTTTCAGAAAGTACACATTCTGACGAATCCAATATGGGTAAATATGTGTTCCTACTGCAAACTGCCAAACTGCAAAGCAATGCTGAAAGTAGCGGTTTTTATCAAATTTCTGAAAATCGTCACAAAGCTTGAATTTTACCCCATTATATGCCCCACATTTCGTAACGTATCAGCATAAAACATCCTAAATATGAACGCCAGGGGTCTACTGAACACTTTGATGCCCAATATGTATAGATATACCAAACTATGTGGCGCACAGAGACCCCCAAATGACAATAGTGTATATACATTTTCACGGCTGACGCGCTGGCTGCTGCAATATGAGCACCTGGTGTGTGTATTATGCGACATTAGACCCCCCTAACAGTACAGAGACCCCAGAAAACCATATATTTTCAGAAAGTACACATTCTGACGAATCCAATATGGGTAAATATGTGTTCCTACTGCAAACTGCCAAACTGCAAAGCAATGCTGAAAGTAACGGTTTTTATCAAATTTCTGAAAATCGTCACAAAGCTTGAATTTTACCCCATTATATGCCCCACATTTCGTAACGTATCAGCATAAAACATCCTAAATATGAACGCCAGGGGTCTACTGAACACTTTGATGCCCAATATGCATAGATATACCAAACTATGTGGCGCACAGAGACCCCCAAATGACAATAGTGTATATACATTTTCACGGCTGACGCGCTGGCTGCTGCAATATGAGCACCTGGTGTGTGTATTATGCGACATTAGACCCCCCTAACAGTACAGAGACCCCAGAAAACCATATATTTTTAGAAAGTACATATTCTGACGAATCCAATATGGGTAAATAAGTGTTTCTAATGCAAACTGCCAAACTGCAAAGCAATGCTGAAAGTAACGGTTTTTATCAAATTTCTGAAAATCGTCACAAAGCTTGAATTTTACCCCATTATATGCCCCACATTTCGTAACGTATCAGCATAAAACATCCTAAATATGAACGCCAGGGGTCTACTGAACACTTTGATGCCCAATATGCATAGATATACCAAACTATGTGGCGCACAGAGACCCCCAAATGACAATAGTGTATATACATTTTCACGGCTGACGCGCTGGCTGCTGCAATATGAGCACCTGGTGTGTGTATTATGCGACATTAGACCCCCCTAACAGTACAGAGACCCCAGAAAACCATATATTTTTAGAAAGTACATATTCTGACGAATCCAATATGGGTAAATAAGTGTTTCTAATGCAAACTGCCAAACTGCAAAGCAATGCTGAAAGTAACGGTTTTTATCAAATTTCTGAAAATCGTCACAAAGCTTGAATTTTACCCCATTATATGCCCCACATTTCGTAACGTATCAGCATAAAACATCCTAAATATGAACGCCAGGGGTCTACTGAACACTTTGATGCCCAATATGCATAGATATACCAAACTATGTGGCGCACAGAGACCCCCAAATGACAATAGTGTATATACATTTTCACGGCTGACGCGCTGGCTGCTGCAATATGAGCACCTGGTGTGTGTATTATGCGACATTAGACCCCCCTAACAGTACAGAGACCCCAGAAAACCATATATTTTTAGAAAGTACATATTCTGACGAATCCAATATGGGTAAATAAGTGTTTCTAATGCAAACTGCCAAACTGCAAAGCAATGCTGAACATAACGGTTTTTATCAAATTTCTGAAAATCGTCACGAAGCTTGAATTTTACCCCATTATATGCCCCACATTTCGTAGTGTATCAGCATAAAACATCCGAAATATGAACGCCAGGGGTCTACTGAACACTTTGATGCCCAATATGTATAGATATACCAAACTATGTGGCGCACAGAGACCCCCAAATGACAATATGTATATACATTTTCACAGCTGACGTGCTGGCTGCTGCAATATAAGCACCTGGTGTGTGTATTATGCGACATTAGACCCCCCTAACAGTACAGAGACCCCAGAAAACCATATATTTTCAGAAAGTACACATTCTGACGAATCCAATATGGGTAAATATGTGTTTCTACTGCAAACTGCCAAACTGCAAAGTACTGCTGAACGTAACAGTTTTTAATCAAATTTCTGAAAATCGTCACGAAGCTTGAATTTTACCCCATTATATGTCCCACATTTCGTAAAGTATCCGCATAAACCATCCTAAATATGAACGACAGGTGTCTACTGAACACTTTCATGCCCAATATTCACAGATTTACCAAACTATGTGGCGCACAGAGACGCCCAATTGGATATATAGTAGATAAAATTTACAAGACATAACAAAATAATACAGAAAGTGTGAAATTCAAATAAAATTACTAAAATCCAATAAAACCACAAAAATCTATGCTTTTTTTTTCAGACTAGTGTAATCAGACATCAGAATTACAGTTTGAATATTATAGCTTGGCAAAATAGGTTTTACGGACAGAATAAAGCAAGCAACAGTTATGCAGCGCTGAAAATGCAATAAAATGGCTAACAATGCACCAAAATCCCTAAAATTTCCAAATAATCACCGAAATAACATACAAAAGGTATTGCACAGTACGGTTAGCGAATACGCTATTCGCAAAGGCAATAAAACATTTTTTTGAGCCAAAAACACAACAATGCAATATGAAAAAAAAAAAAAAAAGCTACACAACAGTGTATGTGTGTGCACATGTGTACAATTGGTAAATTGCATGTTATGTGCATGTGTTTGTGTGTGCAAGTGTATGTACCCCCCCCAAGTGTGTGTGACCCCCCTGATCCCCCAAAAAATGTATGTGAGTGTGTGTAGGTGTAAATCTAAGCATGTATTAGTGTATAAAGTGTGTGTAAGTGTATTTTGTGTGTGTGTTACACTAACCTGGGGTGTGTAGCTGCAGATCTGTGTCCATGATGGCAGGAGGAGTGGAGAAGCAGGAGGGAGTCGCCAGATCCGTTGATCCGATGCGTGGGCGTCGCTGGAGGGACCCGGAAGTGCAGGCAGCAGCAGCAGCGCGCAGCCACGTGCGTCTGTTGCGTTTGTGGGGCCCCTGGACGATCGCGCCTCAGGAGCCCCTTTCCCACCCGCTCCGCTCGTTGCCTAGGGGGTTGTGAGCGAGCGGGCAAGGAGCGAGCAGCATTTAAAGCCGCTCCTGAGCTCCCCGCACGCTTATGCTGCAGAACGTAGAATCTACGTTCTGTGGCATTTCAAGATACTTTTCCACAGAACGTAGATTCTACGTTCTGTGGCACTTAAAGGGTTAAGGGCTCTTACACACAGCCGTTTTTGCCAGCGCTCCCCTGCGTTGCACTTTATTCCATTCAGCCGCAGGGGAGCGCAGGAATAACACACTCGGTTGTTCTAAAGGGGGCTGTACTCACACAGACAAGGGTATGGATGGAGCACATCAAACTGCGTTTGATGTGCTCCATCCATACCCTTGTCTATTGAAATTGCCTTTGGGCTTCCTGGTGTGGCCTGACTGGAGAGTGAGCACGATTGCACAGGTGAAGGTGTTTGAACAAACCCGCTGAAAGTTACAGTACTCACACAGATGCATGTAAGCGGCAAACGCAGGTGGGACACAGCATGTTGCATTTCACCTGCGTTTGGCGCATACATGCGTCTGTGTGAGTACAGCCCCCTTTAGAACAACTGAGTGTGTCTACTCCTGCACTCCCGTGTGGCTGAATCGAAGAAAGCGCAACGCAGGGGAGTGCAGGCAAAAACGGCCGTGTGTAAGAGCCCTGAAGGGCTGGTTCACCTTTAGATTAACTTTTAGTATAATGTAGAGTGGTGTGATATTCTGATTTTTTTTATTTTATTATTATTTGTGGTTTTTGAGTTATTTAGCGCTTTATTCAGCAACTCTCCAGTCCGCAATTTCAGCAGTCTGGTTGCCAGGGTCCAAATTACCCTAGCAACCATGCATTGGTTTGAATAAGAGACTGCAATATGAATATACGAGGGTGTGCATAGAAACACGAGTAATAAAAAAAGTAGCAATAACAATACATTTGTAGCTTTACAGAGCTTTTGTTATTTGAATGGGATCAGTGACCCCTGTATGAAAGCTGGACAGAATCAGACTCGAAAGGCAAATAGTTCAGAAAAAATGAAGGCCAACTGAAAAGTTGCTTAGAATTAGCCATTTTGTAACATACTAAAAGTTAACTTAAAGGTGAAGCACCCATTTAAGTTGCAATCAGACATTAAGAACAACACCCTCTATTTATCACAGCTAGTGGTTCTGTTCTGTATTTAGCTTCGGATGAATGCACCCTGCCTTGCATATATAATAATCAACCCTTTAATTTTCCTTTGGTATCCAGTAGATCTTTAACTATAGAAATAGCAGCACTTGATTTTTTCTTGTACTTCTAACTCTTTAGCTGATTTTTCCTATGTTGGGTATTTTATATTAATTGCTGTATTTGGTTCATGTACATTTTCCTCAATACAGTCATGAAACTCGGAGATGAAAGAGTAAGCATGGGGTAGTGTTGTTTTCTCCAGTCAGACTGTATCTCTGCTTACATTATAGTTTAAAATCTTTTCTCTACTCTTTTGCATTAAAGGCAAATTAGAGCCCACACATTAATTTGGCTAAAAATGCTGTCTTTTCTGTACTCAACTTAGGGGCTTATTTATCTAGGGTCGAATTTGAAGCGTACAAATCGAAGAAAAAGTGGATTTGATCGAATTCGATTACAAGTTTTTCCCAAAAAAAACTTTGATCCACCAATTGACTCCAAATAGGTTCTAGGAGGTCCCCCATAGGCTTAAACAGCAATTCGACAGGCTTGAAATGGCGAATGGTCGAAGTCGAATTTTTAAAGAGGCAGTACATGATAAATTTCGAATTTCCCTAGTCGAAGTATACAAAAAAGCTCGACATTTGAATTTTTTTCATTCGAAAATTCACCTCGACCTTTGATAAATCTGCCAGGCTGTCTTTTGTGTATCATTGAAACTGCATTGTCTTAGTATGCTCTGGGCTGCTGTTGAGAAGCAAAACTAAGGGGGTCATCAGAAATCATCGATCATAAAATTAAGGGGTTTGTCTATTCTAGAAACTGATTCTACCTACTGTGGCCACCTATAGAAGCCTAAAACAAAACCTATAGCGTTGCTACCCTAATTTTCTTGTTATGTTTTATTTCCCCTTAAAAGAATCCTTAGGTACAGAAAAAAGCCCTATTTCCTTCCACAAACATAAATCTGTCTAAACAACAAATCAATAAACTTTATTTTCTCATTCAAATATCATAAAAATCTAATTTTTTGGTTTGGCTAAATTTGCATTGGCATTTGGCTAAATATTAAATTGATTTTAGGAATTGCTGTATCTTTCTGTTTACATGAACAATAGCTTTGCTACAAAAGGCTTGCAAAGGCCAAGAATGATGGCTAATTGGCATGTAATATTGGTAGGATCCCGGGTAGCTCTAGTAGTATTTGGGTATACTAATGACAATAATTGATAATTTGTGACCAAAAAAAGATATCTCTTTTGAGCCAAGGGGAAATTAAAGACTGTCATTTTTTGAGCATCTTTGCATCTCTACACCACACAATTTTATTTGTATTTCACTTTCAAGCCCTGTGCCTTCCTAGAACTCATCGGGTTTAGTCGCCATTTGCTGGAAGTAACTTTATTTGCAATAAGATTGTGAAAAAGTCATCCACTTTTAAAATGGTACATGTACTTGTTTCTCAGTCAGACCTTTTTCAGACATAAATATATTGGTTTTATTTTACTTGGTTATACTGTGTGAAATCACATTTCAGAGTTTTTGAGTTGTATACTGTGCAAATATGTAGTTCACGGTAAAAAAAAGCCACTGCTTTTTGCTCAACATTTTACACCACTTTTCAAATCAGAAATTATTTGCCACCTCACACCAATTGACTTTAATGCATTAGGACAAAAAGTCACCACAAGAAAAAACGCCCATTGACCATGGCTGCACCTGCCATAAGGCAAGGTGAGAACCTTGTCTCTTGGAAATTTAAGAGCTGAATTTCTGGGTTTTAGTGCAGAGAATGATATTGTGCTCAATGCACTAGCGATGCATCTGGGCTGGGCCTCAGACAGCAGCAGCCCCAAAATCACCCCTGCCATTGACCTGCATTAGGACAAAAAAAGTTGCCATAAGAAAAAACGCCCATTGACTTTAATGCATTTAGAGTGAGAGAATTTGTTGCGCATAAAAGGGCCAATTGACTTCAAAGCGTTTCGTGAAATTTTGCTGCTTCGCTTAAAAATTTTACAAAACGCATTGAAGTCAATGGGACAGATCCGCTCATCACTAGTCATGAAAGGGGGTGAGACGGGGCAGGAGCATGTCTATAAATAGTGACTGCCGGAAGCAGAAGCCGTCACAGTAAGGTCACGGATGGGGGAGAGCAGAAAGAAGAGCTTAACCCGCAAACATTGTGCAGAATCCGACCGACCCATGGGTATCGGGTCAACCCGCACATCACTAGCGCCCATTACACAACATGTGCTCCATTGTTATTGCAAGGTAAAGCCCTCCAGAACAAGGGATGCTAGTGAAGGGCCATGCTAATTTAAGATGGCCTTACTAAGCAATATGAGCAAAAAAAGTATTTTTACAGTAGTGATGTGCGGGCTGACCCGATACCCGCGGGTTCGGGTCGACCTCGCACTGCCACCTTCAAATGCCGGCATCCGACTTCCGTGTTCCCGGTTTTATAGTCTCGCGTCTGCTCGCCCTGCCCCTTTTGTGATGTCATCGGCGGGGTTTTTGTTCTAGCAATTAAAGCATCCAATTTAAAGGTTTTTTTTGTGCCCGGCAAATTAATGCAATATTGTTCAGTGCATGGATAACCAAATATCGGGAGCTGACTGTTTGGCATATGAATTGATAGGCCACACAACTCAATGGAAATGGGGGGGGGGACTGGGGTTCCAGGCATTTCTTGGTTTGTTGATCACTTATTACAGGTATCAAATTGGGACATTG
Source organism: Xenopus laevis (assembly GCF_017654675.1). NCBI lineage: Eukaryota > Metazoa > Chordata > Amphibia > Anura > Pipidae > Xenopus > Xenopus laevis. The sequence continues at coordinate 37,850,338 of NC_054381.1, forward strand.
GTTGGCTCCGTTTTTTATTATAACCATTCAAGTGGGCTCTCACCGGTAATCGATTGTCAACAGTATTTGTTTATAGAGGTAGTTCACCTTCACTTTTAGGATGTTCTAGAATGGCCTATAGCCACTTTTCAATTGGTCTTTCTTGTCAGACCCTCCTTATTCATATACCAGTCTTTCATTCAAAACACTACCTGGTTGCTAGGGTAATTTGGAACCTAGCAATCAGCTGGTTGAATTCCACTGGGGAGCTGATAAACGAAAAGTTATATCATTTTAAAATTTAAAAAGCATAAATATTAAAAAAGACCAATTGCAAATTGTCTCTACATCAGAGGTCCTCAATCTTTTTTTCCTGTGAGCTACATTCAATTTTAAAAAGGGTTGGGGAGCAACAAAAGCATGAAAAAAATAAGTGCTCTGTCAAAGTATTTTCACTTCAAATCAAAGTCGAAAATTGTTTGAATTCACTTCGACCCTTAGTAAATCTGCCCCTAAGTATATAACATGCAACATTGTGATTTACTGCCTTTGATGATGTTAATAATATCTTCTATCCCTTGATATTTCTTATCTGTAGGAAAGAGAAACAAAGGGAAACAGTGTATGGCTACACAGCAGCTTGTATTTCTAAAATGAACACATAATTTTTACCAATGCAGGGCAGCTGTACATTATATTATAATCACTTTGAAATGCTTTTAATTTTTGGTGTCACTGTTCCTTTAACATTTCTTTTTCATGTTTGTGCTTATTTAAGCACATCCAGGGCTGCCATCAAATTATTATGTCAAGTGCTGAACAGAACGTTTTTAGCAAGAGGTTTTTTTTTTGTTTGTTTTGCTTAAAATACAACAAAAACTTCATTGACCAATCCTATAGTACCAGTAGGCTGGGTGTTTGTGCCAATTACTGAACTACTTAAGAATTGAAAACACTGGGATTTGCCCCCAAATGCCTAGGGGATTTTTTTTGTGGCCATTTAATAAAGGAATCATAAGGAGCAAGCTGGCTCTGATCCAAATCTCATATACTGACTTCTCAGAATGCTTGCTGATGTCATGTTGAATTTTATTTACATTTGTCAGATAGCTGCTTTTACTCTCTGGGGCACCAGATGCCCTGCAGCATGTTTCTGCCACATGAAGATTTCTGCTCAGAACATATTGGAAATGCTTTTTCTGCCAATAATTTAAATCAGTTCCTGGTTTTAGCACAGGATTTATTATTATGTATTTTTAAGGTGCCAACACATTTTGCAATGCTGTATAAGAGCAGTGTGTATGATACCTATGCGCAAATGTAAGGGTGAAGCGTCTGACTACTAAATCTGATGAATAATACAGTGCTACTGCATGCCTATACATGGGAACTAAGCTCATTACACGTACAGAATAGTTATTCATAGTTTTTTTAAATACAGTAGGGACCAGAAATAAATGGAGGAAAGTCTGGGAAAATGTGCTGTATATCCCTTTCTTATGAATCCATGTGGCAACACTGGAAACCAAATCTCTCACTTTCTAAAGTTTTAAAATGTGATACAATAGCAGTTTTTAGCAGTAGCAGCAACTAATGTATCAATTGTACACAGCAGTTGAGGGGGGAAAAGGAATGATTTGTGAAAAACAACTTACAAGTTCTTAAAAAAACTGTTCGCACCCCAGCAAGTACTTTGGGCTCAACACACTGATCGTAATTTTTACAATGCCAACTGTTCTTCACCCATCATCACGTTACATGAGTATATAATATTTTCTAGTGAGTGCATATAATTAAAGGAAACGCCACTAACTTGTCAGGGAAAATCTCAGATATTGCTGCTGTTCTGGGCCATACTGAGTTATGCAGGCACAGCAAATTATTACTCGCATTGCCCTGGCATGCTGGTGTGATCAGAGAGTGGAAAGATCAGTATAACAAGTTATACATCAATCCATAATGCAACATTCTGCACTGGAAGACCTTAAACCGTTTTAATAATAACAAAAACGTGCTGCTTAATATTTCCCTTACAAGTAATATTTAAACATTTAAAGGAAGATTCGTCAAAGTGTGAAATTAGAGCTCACAACAGTGAAATTCCGCCACTCTCCATCCATTCCTTTGGGATTTTTTCCTGGTCCTGGTCGGAACTAGGGTTAGGCAGAAGGTGCACGTGCAAAGGGCGAAATAGTGGGGGGTTCCAGGCATATACCACCTCTGCCTGCCTTTGACCCGGCAGATAGGTTGAAACTAGATAAACTAGAGATGGGCTGGCACCCTCTACCCAAGTCCCATTGCTGGTTTTTATCAAATGTTGAACTTAAAGGCTGAGAAATATTCCCTATGTTTGCACCAGCCTTCCTCATTGCCTTCACCTGGAACCAATTCTTCGTCCAGGTAACAGGCACATAGAGCAGATTTAGACACCAAAATGCAAACTCTTGTGTTTTGGTGCCAAAAACCCCGCATGTGCCTGCATCTGGTTCCAGGTACGGGCAAACAGGAAAACTTATGAGTGAACAGGCTGATTCCTAGCCAGCTTTTTTTAACAGGCCGAGATTCAATCCCATCTGGGACTTTCACCCATTGATAACTGCATCTCTAAAAATTCCAAAGGAATGAATAGTAACAGAAGAGAGTGGCAGAATTTTACTGTGGTGAACCCTAATTTCACATAAATCTGCCCCAAGTCATTTATAAGGTACTAGGGAAGTGATACAAATCTTAAACCTTTATTGGATTACAAGGTGAAAACACATACAATTGACTCTTAATATGAATGTTAGTCATCAAATTCTAAATTGTTCTGTCAAACACAAAGACAACCAGATCCTATTGATAACAGCAAAGGTATATGGATAATTTCTGGCAGAGTGCTGCCATGTTTATCCCTTGTGCAACGCCATTTAGGTTCATGCACAGTTTAGTATTTTGCTGGATTTCACTGAACCTTTGGCTACTACATTTTTATAGAAGAGAAGTACCAACCTGGGTAGAAGCAGGGGTGCTTCGTCAATGAGGTGAGTTGAGGCTGTCGCCTCAGGCGGCAGCGCCCCACTAGGTACCAGGGGCGGCAAAAATGCTGCTCCTGGCACTTTAAGGTGGTGGAGGGGCCAGGATCGCCCCTGGGTAGAAGGTCAGTGTTTTAGTGACTTGGTGGATACCTAACAAATTGGCACCACATAGTTTTTTGTACTTTTATTCTCCTTTAAACTACTATACAGTTTCAAGGGTCACTGGCTTTCCAAAAAACAGGCGTTTGTCAGAATGAAGTCAGGATAAAATCTGAGAGCACAAATGGAAGCTGGGAAGAAATGACAAAAATATCTAGTCTCCTATTGAGTCTGCTCTCTGTTACCGGGAACTATGGAGAAGGGTAAAATGGATAAAAACAAGACCAGTCACTGAGATTCAATTTAAAGGTAAACTTTGTCATACAAATGTGCAAATTTATAACATCTGTAGATTTGGTGTTTGCTATATTTTTTTAATAGTTTTAAGTCTGTATCCTGTGTTATTTTTGCTAGCTTTTAATCTGTCTTTGTTGTATAAAAAGCTGCCTGCATATCTGGTTCTCTGTACTGTTCTTTGAACACACGTGGAGGTAAAGCAAAGGTAATTGTCACTGGAGGAGCATGTTATTTGCAACATGTGCCTTTTGTCTGAGCACCACCTGACCATTGCTTCTCTGTATGAAGCCCTGGATACACAATGCATTCAGATTTCTGGCCTCTGCATTATGATTTTAAATGTAATTGCAGCACAACTGAGATGTCGGCAAGGGAGCGAATTTAAAACGGGCTTCTTACAGAAAGGCATTGTGATTCATACAAGAGCATTTTTGTGCACAGCATTTCACATCTTTTCATAGGAAATCAGTGTATTATTGTAGCTAAAAGAATCAGCACTTTGTTCCAGGCAATGGCTTGATTGTTGTTATGTCTTGTTCATTTGGGCAATGCATGACTGTTTTATTATTGAGCCCAAACGGCAGCAATATAGTATTATTTTGCTATTTTTAGGGTACCGATCAATTAAGTAATAATTTTCAGTGTGGGAGACAGAGCAGAATATACATCATAGCTCAGCAGACATGTAATTTAAAATCTTACATGCTTGTGTTATTATTTTAAGGTGTATAAGGTTTTGACCTTTTATAAATGGAGGTCAAGCAGCCAGTGTGGCTGCACAGGGACTCTCAGCAGCCTATACAAAATATTAATGATTTTTTAAAATAAAGCATCAAGATTCTGCAATCTTTATTTTAGTACAGGAATGGGACCTTTTATTCAGGATCCTTGGGACCTGGTGTTTTCCGGATAACGCAACTTTCCGTTATTTGGGTCTTCATACCATAAGTCTACTAGACTATAACATCAACATTAAAAAAAACCCAATAGGCTGGTTTTGCTTCCAATAATGATTAATTATATCTTCATTTGGATCAAGTACAAGGTACTGTTTTATTATCAGAAAGAAAAAGGAAATCATTTTTAAACATTTGTATTTTTTGAATTAAATGGAGTCTATAGGAGATGGCTTTCCCTAATTTGGAGCTCTCTGGATAACGGGTTTCTCAGAATAACGGATTCCATACCTGTACTGTGCATGTTTTTAGGATTATGTAAGCAGTGTTTTGCCCTGTGCATTTGTATGCATCCTTAATCCTATTACATCTGTTCATCCCTAATATTCTTTGTACAAGTACTAGGAAGGAAGGAATTAACAAAGCCAGAGCCTTACGCATTTTATAGAGTCAGAAACAAAAGTGTCTATTTCTGAATATTTTTCTGAAAGTTCATATAGTATTATCCACCTTTTTTTTTTAAATGTAAAACCAACTGAATAAGCTCATGTCAAAAAGAGGGATATACTGTATTATGTATGAGCATGGCCACAACATTGCAACAAAGAAGCCATAACTGAGATTGCAAAATTGCACCCACACATGTAAATGTTTTACTCATGTTTGTTTTCATTATTTATACTGCAATAGATAATAAACCACAATAATGTGGTTATGTTATGCTTTTATACTACAGTCAGAGTCTCTGCTCAGAACTGGAATGATTGTATACGACTGGGAGTTTGCCAGTAACTGTATAGGTCTTCAGTGTTTAGGTTATAACTGAAGCCAAATTATGAGATGGAGTAGCATGCTACACAGCTAACGTTACAAAATGTAAATATAGATATACTTTGTTCCATCCCAGATTTAGCTGAGCTTCTCGTTATGCTGCTCCATGTACATTAGGGTAATATATTGAAAGCTCTAGTGTCAACAATACCTAAAGCAGAAACAGGGCAATATTTGGGGCGATGAGGTCCGTTGTGCTAACTAACTGCTCAGCCTGAAACAGGAATCTAATGCTGCTATGAATCTTATCAGAGCGGATTCTCCTGCTGTTATAAAAAACATGTTGCAACATTAGCAGATGTAGTTGTCAGTAAAAGCCTTCTTAAAACAGAACTTCGTCACGTGTTCTCCTGCAACAGAAATAGTTCTGTCTCACAAAAAAATTAATTGAGGAATATAAGCATCTGTTTTGCAACTTCGGGCAGAGATATGCCAATAATTCATTATAAATTTGTGTTGGTTTGACAAAATTCGGATCGTTCCTCTTGAGCCGGCAACCATACCTAGGGGCACAGAGTATACACAGCGAGCATTGTCCATCGGTGGATGCATTGAAGCAGGCATCTCAGGGAGGGGAGGATGAGGTTTGCAAAAGTATCCTCAGAAGGTAATGACACCAACACAGTGACAAAGTTGGTGACTAAGCTCCTGTGAGGACATGTAGCATGGTTTGATTGCCACTGTAGAACATCAAAATCCAAAACACTGGCCAACATTTCTGTCCTACTTGGAGGACCTTTCTCAAGACTTGCAGAAAGGTCCTCCATTTGGGATCAAAACTTTAACAAATAATTTCGCTTTATTCATTTTCCTGGTATGTATCTACCACTTGTATAATATATATACATACTGTATATATGTGTGCTAAGAGAAGAGAGAGTAATATGACTGGATTTACAAGGAGACCCTTACTCTATACACCTACTATCTAAAAGATTTCTCTGGAGAGTGCTGTTTTATAGACATCATTATTATTAAAGTGTATTTAGCGCCAACATATTTCGCAGCGATGTACTAAATATACTAAATGGTCTTGGGTTGCTATGGGTTACTAGATAAGTAGGAAAAATTAAGACCATTTATAACATAATCTATTAAGGGCAGAAATACACGGTCAGATTTGGGGAGATTAGTGGCCCGGCGACAAATCTCTTCTTCGGGGCGACTAATCTCCCCGAACTGCCTTCCCCTACCTTCCCGTCAGCTAGAATGTAAATCGACGGTGGGATGGCACTCGGAGGGCTTCACTTTACGAAGTTGCCTCACAAGGAAACTTCGGGCGACTTCGGAAAACGAAGCGTTGTGTGTGCTTTAGCGTAGGCGACTTTTATAATAGCGGACGGGAAGACGCTCAAAGGCAGTTCAGGAAGTTTGACGCCCAGAAGAAGAGGCGATTAGTCACCAGGCAACAAATAAATCTCCCCGAATCTGCCCGTGTGTCACAAGCCTAAGATTTTTTATTGCATTCTTCCAATGCCCTAAGTCTCATTTACAAAGCCACACTGGAGTGCTATCAACTCTGTTTACTCTGTGACATTGTTAAAGATGTTGGCACCTGAGTTCAGCAGGGCTTTCTATAAATGGCAGTGCTGACCTTTAGTTATCAGGATCATTCCTTTAGCTATCTGGATCGTTTAGTATGTTTGGTTCATTTACAAATTTGCCCTGGTGCAGTAACCCGTGACAACAAATCATCTTGCTGCAGCTGTCAGGTCAAAGCTAATCACTGATTCTAAAATATTCTTTATTGTACATGTACAATCAGCGTGGCTGATTTTACATGCTATATATAACACTTAGTCATAGGTTGGAGTATTTCCACATGACACAAAAATCTAAACAAAGTCTGACCAATCGAACATTATCAAACAATGTCTAATCATAACTCTGGGTGTTTACTCCTGAATACTGGGCAATGTAGATACAAGGTTGGACTGGGCTAGTGGGACACCATGAAAAAAACATGGTGGCTCTGCTGACCTACACCCACTCCTCCCTGAAGCCCTGGGTGCTGCTCCCTGACCTTCCCCAGGCCCGACCGTTGCTGCTAGAAGAGAAACAGGGTACTTGTGCATGGGGGAGTGTGGTTGTGGCTGGGCCAGAGGGACCTGGGGGTGTGTGGGGCCCCTGAGTTGGCAGCCTTGGTTGACGTCGGACCCCCCCCCCCAGTCCAACACTGTGTACACTTACTTTAAAATTTTACCGTTGAGTTAACTTTTAGTATGATGTAGAGAGTGATATTCTGAGTCCATTTGCAATTGGTTTTCATTTTTATTATTTGTGGTTTTTGGGTTATTTATCTTTTTTATTCAGCAGCTCTCCAGTTTGCTGTTTCAGCAATCTGGTTGCTAGGGTTCAAATTACCCTAGTAACCATGCATTGATTTTAATAGGAGACTGCAATAGGTATAGGGGAGAGCCTGAATAGTAGAGATGCACCAAATCCAGGATTCAGTTCAGGATTCGGCCTTTTTCAGCAGGATTCAGAATCGACCGAATCCTTCTGCCCGGCCGAACCAAATCCTAATTTGCATATGCAAATTAGGGATGGAGAGGGAAATCGCATGACTTTTTGTCACAAAACAAGGAAGTAAACATTTTTTCCCCCTTCCAACCTCTAATTTACATGTGCAAATTAGTATTTGGATTCGGTATTCGGCTGAATCTTTCACAAAGGTGTTATGTTTTGGTTAGCCGAGGATGAGTAGAGTATAACAGTGCTTTATTAGCAGGCTCTCATGCAGCCATTACACAACAGTAAACTTTCACTTTTAAGCTGACGGGAAGTATGGACAGTATGTCCGAATACAGTGACATCTACAGGCCATTTGTATAAACACCACATATTCCCCCTATAGTTGGAAAGCATTTGGACAACCATAATAAACAGCAACAATTAAACAGTATGCATTTTAAAACAATATTATGCATTATTCACAACACATAGTCCTTGTCCATGCAGGTAGTTTTCTTTTTCTCTCAGTACGCCTTATAGGTTCACTTTCTTCAGGAATATTGCAGTTGACATCAGAAGTAGGAAAATGTCCTTCATCAAATGAAGCTTCTCCAAAATCATATCTGTCCTTGTTTCAGTATTCCTGGTTTCTTAATTCTGACTAAAGATCCAGGCTGAAAGTGTACTTCTCTTGCACCACGTTTTCTGTCCGTATAAGCCTTGCATTTAGCATATTTGATGTTTCACAATGTCAGCAGTAGATGATTTTGTAGGCACAGTATTTTGTGGAAGTTTGATGTCTGCAACATGTAACTTAGTGTGCATCTGTCTGAAATGTAGTAATTCAGCTGGAGATGATTGGGTTGTTGTATGGCACATTGCTCTGTAGTTATGTAGGAACTCTGTTGTAAATACTTTCCAAGATTTCCCAGTAAGATTTGCTGTCTGTAGTGCTTCTTTCAGACTTCTGTTGAATTGCTCGATTTCTCCATTTGCTTGTGGTAATACACCGAACATTTCCTATGCACAATATTCCTCTCTCAGAAAGGATTCAAACTCATATGAGACAAACTGTGGTCAATTGTCTGATATTAACTCCTTTGGATTACCTTCTCTGCTGAAGACTGTAGACAGAAATGTTATTACTGTAGCTGATGTTATATGAGAAACAAATGCAATTTCAGGCCATTTACTGTAATAGTCTATCAAGGTTATAGCAAATCTACACCTATAGGAGCATCTGCAAAAGGACTGACAATATCAATAGCAAGTTTTTTCCATACTGGAATTAGGAAATGGTACTGGTTTGACATCTGGTCTCAAATTTTAGACACTGGCTGTGTGGCAGGCACTGATGCTGTAGTAATGAGATCGTCAACCAATTGTAGGTTTAATGCAGCAAAGAAATCCCATCCTCGTCTCCATTTGTTATGTTTTGGTTAGCCGCGGATGAGTAGAATATAGCAGTGCTTTATTAGCAGGCTCTCATGCAGCCATTACACAAGAGTAAGCTTTCACTTTTAAGCTGAAGGAAGTATGCACAGTATGTCTCAACACAGTGACATCTATAGGCCATTTGTATAAACACCACAAGGGGTTCGGCTGAATCCAAAATAGTGGATTTGGTGCATCCCTTCTGAAATAGAAAGATGAGTAACAAAAGTCTCAATAACAATAAATGTGTAGCCTTACAGAGCATTTGTTTTGAAAACTGGAGTCAGAAGAAGAAGGCAAATAATTAAAAAAAAAACTATATAAAAAGTAAATAATGAAGTTCAGTAGTAAACCACTTTAAACACAAACTTTTTTTTTTTTTTTACTTGAGGGCAATTTGTTCATTAGTTTTTTTCATTAAGTGATCCAACTAGATATATTCTTATGGAAAATGAAATGTCCCTTCATAGGAGGACTGGACAGTGTTTTTCTCCATAGCTCAGATGGCTGCTTAGGATGCTGGATCTGTAGTTTAATTGCTGGAGCAGCTACTGAGAATGAATCCCTATCTTATCACTATGCAGGGGTGTAGCTGCAGAAGAAGGGGGGGCAGGAGGTATAGGGGTCCCATGAATCTCTAATTTGCATTTATGCAATTTCAATAAATGTTGATAAAACAAGTCAACCTCTAGACATTTTGGGGGCCTGAAAATGAACTCGCTGTGGGGCCCAGTAATATGTACTGTCACTATGTCAGCCTCTCTCTTGGATGAGCAATCACACATCTTGCAATGTGTTTGCCTGAAAGATCAATATGATTTAGGACTGAATGGAATTGGAGTTGCCATGGTTTTATCACAACGGGAAGCAGAACTTGTTCTCCGGTTAAATGCACTGGGATGACATGCTGTGTTCCTTTGATTTAGAACCCACATCACAAATCCAGAAATCGTATTACCCAATTGAGCTGGTTCATACTCCGTATTTGTCTCCTTTTCTGCAAAGCAAAATTGCTCGAGCAAATTGGTATCCATTCCCACCTATTTATTGCAATAAGACATTTTGTGGCTCTTTGACTACAAATCGCTGCTAGTTTGGCTGCCAAAGAAACACAAATTGCCTTTGAATCAATGCATATAAAATATTTGCATTCTCCTAATGTTCGATTCCCACAATTTATATTAGTCACGTTTTGTAAAAATTGATTTTGATGAAGCCAGTGGCTATTCCATTCCTGGCTTGTCTTGCTCTATCTCTGCTGAGAAATGCCCACTTCCCATATATCTCTAGTTTTTGTCAGTTTTTACCCTCTCCTATCTGCCACCTTGTATTTTCCATGCTGCCTTCGCATAACTCCCAACATTTTACAAATAGAAAGAGGGACAAAAAGATTTGCAAAAAAATGATATTGCCTATTTTTGTGGCCACATTCCATAATTACCATGTTCATTTTACAAAATTTAGCAGGTTATGAAAGTTTGAACACATTTCTGTGGTTTTCTGTGTTATTACAGTTCTGATAGTGAAGATGAATTGACATTTAAAGGGGTTGTTCATCTTTGAGTTAACTTTGAGTATGACGTAGAGTGTGAAATTCTCAGAAAATTTGCAATTGGTTATATTTCTTTTTTTATTTCGCTTTTTATTCAGCAGCTCTCCAGTTTGCAAACGTCGGCAATGCCAAGGATTCAAATTACCCTAGCAACCATGCATTGATTGGAATAAGAGACTGGAATATGATAGGCGAGAGCCTAAATTGCTCTAACTGCAATAACAATAAATGTGTAACCTTACAGAGCATTTGTTTTTAGATGGGGTCAGTGATTCCCATTTGAAAGTTGGAAACAGAAGAAGCCAAATCATTCAAAAACTATATAAAAAAAATGAACAATTGAAAAGATGCTCTAGAATGGGTCATTCTATAACATACTAAAAGTTAACTTAAGGTGAACCACATTTTTTTTTTTAATAATAAAATAAATGTGGATTGAGAGTTGGTTGGTTTTTTTTCTTTTTTTTTTTTTTTTTTTTTTTTTTCGAAAAATTATGAAA